>NW_023493753.1:170000-209243 GCF_013265735.2 Oncorhynchus mykiss | reverse complement strand
CACAACACAACAATATTCCCTCAGCAACAGGAAATGTGACATGTTATGTAGATTCAAATTATACAAGGCATTTTAAACGTTGAATACACTTCATTGCTGCATTTCTTGCTCTGCAGTAAAATTCATGCAACAACAGGAGGATCAAATTAAGATTTGCATCTGTAACAGAAATCCCAAGGAACCTTGTCGGTGACAGAAGCTATGACTGTGTACACTGGCCTAGGTGTGTCCTGACTTCAGCTTGGCTGTGCGGCCAGTGGCGCAATGGATAACGTGTCTGATAACAGGTCAGAAGATTGAATATTTGACTCCTGTTTGGCTCAAAACTAGATTTATTTGACCAAAATCAAGCTGGGAAAAATACTGTATACTTTTCATTGTGTCTGGCAGTTCTCGATTCAAACACATTTTAGACTGATTTTATATGGGACTTTTCTCCAACATCGCTGAGAAAAAGATGGAGCTTGTAATTACAACAAGCATCATTTCAACGTTTATGGATTTGTCTGTGATGTTTTTTTAAAGTAATTGTCTTCCCATATGGTCTGGCTTTTAGGATTTCTGGTTTTCGCCCGGGTTGAACTCCCAGTATGGGAAAGAACATCTTGTCATTTGGGATGCACTTGTGTAAGAACAGATACCACATTTTAACTGGCAGCAGAATCACACAACACAACAATATTCCCTCAGCAACAGCAAATGTGACATGTTTTGTAGATTCATAATTTACAAGACTTTTTAAACATTGAATACACTTCAAGTTTGCATTTCTTGCTCTTCAGTAAAATTCATGCAACAACAGGAGGATCAAATTAAGATATGCATCTGAAACAGAAAACCAAGGAACCTTGTTGTTGACAGACACAATGACTGTGTACACTGGTCTAGCTGTGACCTGACTTCAGCTTAGACGTGGGGCCAGTGGCGCAATGGATAACGTGTCTGACTACGGATCAGAAGATTCTAGGTTCGACTCCTGGCTGGCTCGATACTTAATTTAATTGATTGAAATCAAGCCGGGATTGATACTGTATACTTTTCAGTGCTTCTGGCAGTTCTCGATTCAAACACATTTTAGACTGATTTTATATGGGACTTTTCTCCAACATCGCTGAGAAAAAGATGGAGCTTGTAATTACAACAAGCATCATTTCAACGTTTATGGATTTGTCTGTGATGTTTTTTTAAAGTAACTGTCTTCCCATATGGTCTGGCTTTTAGGATTTCTGGTTTTCGCCCGGGTTGAACTCCCTGTATGGGAAAGAACATCTTGTCATTTGGGATGCACTTGTGTAAGAACAGATACCACATTTTAACTGGCAGCAGAATCACACAACACAACAATATTCCCTCAGCAACAGCAAATGTGACATGTTTTGTAGATTCATAATTTACAAGACTTTTTAAACATTGAATACACTTCAAGTTTGCATTTCTTGCTCTTCAGTAAAATTCATGCAACAACAGGAGGATCAAATTAAGATATGCATCTGAAACAGAAAACCAAGGAACCTTGTTGTTGACAGACACAATGACTGTGTACACTGGTCTAGCTGTGACCTGACTTCAGCTTAGACGTGGGGCCAGTGGCGCAATGGATAACGTGTCTGACTACGGATCAGAAGATTCTAGGTTCGACTCCTGGCTGACTCGATATTTAATTGATTGAAATCAAGCCGGGATTGATACTGTATACTTTTCAGTGCTTCTGGCTGTTCTCACTTCAAACTCATTTTAGACTGATTTCATCTGGACATTCCCCAACATCTCAGAGAAAAAAAGATGTAGCTTTTAATCCAAAAGGCATAATGTCAACATTTAAAGATTTGTCTGTGATGTGTATTTTAAGTATGTGTCTTCCCATATGGTCTAGCGGTTAGGATTCCTGGTTTTCACCCAGGTGGCCCGGGTTCAACTCCCGGTATGGGAAAGAATATCTTGTTGTTTGGGATGCACTTGTGTAACAACAGATACTGCATTTTAACTGGCAGCAGTTTCACACAACACAACAATATTCCCTCAGCAACAGGAAATGTGACATGTTATGTAGATTCAAATTATACAAGTCATTTTAAACGTTGAATACACTTCATTGCTGCATTTCTTGCTCTGCAGTAAAATTCATGCAACAACAGGAGGATCAAATTAAGATTTGCATCTGTAACAGAAATCCCAAGGAACCTTGTCGGTGACAGAAGCTATGACTGTGTACACTGGCCTAGGTGTGTCCTGACTTCAGCTTGGCTGTGCGGCCAGTGGCGCAATGGATAACGTGTCTGATAGCAGGTCAGAAGATTGAATATTTGACTCCTGTTTGGCTCAAAACTAGATTTATTTGACCAAAATCAAGCTGGGAAAAATACTGTATACTTCTCATTGTGTCTGGCAGTTCTCGATTCAAACACATTTTAGACTGATTTTATATGGGACTTTTCTCCAACATCGCTGAGAAAAAGATGGAGCTTGTAATTACAACAAGCATCATTTCAACGTTTATGGATTTGTCTGTGATGTTTTTTTAAAGTAATTGTCTTCCCATATGGTCTGGCTTTTAGGATTTCTGGTTTTCGCCCGGGTTGAACTCCCAGTATGGGAAAGAACATCTTGTCATTTGGGATGCACTTGTGTAAGAACAGATACCACATTTTAACTGGCAGCAGAATCACACAACACAACAATATTCCCTCAGCAACAGCAAATGTGACATGTTTTGTAGATTCATAATTTACAAGACTTTTTAAACATTGAATACACTTCAAGTTTGCATTTCTTGCTCTTCAGTAAAATTCATGCAACAACAGGAGGATCAAATTAAGATATGCATCTGAAACAGAAAACCAAGGAACCTTGTTGTTGACAGACACAATGACTGTGTACACTGGTCTAGCTGTGACCTGACTTCAGCTTAGACGTGGGGCCAGTGGCGCAATGGATAACGTGTCTGACTACGGATCAGAAGATTCTAGGTTCGACTCCTGGCTGGCTCGATACTTAATTTAATTGATTGAAATCAAGCCGGGATTGATACTGTATACTTTTCAGTGCTTCTGGCAGTTCTCGATTCAAACACATTTTAGACTGATTTTATATGGGACTTTTCTCCAACATCGCTGAGAAAAAGATGGAGCTTGTAATTACAACAAGCATCATTTCAACGTTTATGGATTTGTCTGTGATGTTTTTTTAAAGTAATTGTCTTCCCATATGGTCTGGCTTTTAGGATTTCTGGTTTTCGCCCGGGTTGAACTCCCAGTATGGGAAAGAACATCTTGTCATTTGGGATGCACTTGTGTAAGAACAGATACCACATTTTAACTGGCAGCAGAATCACACAACACAACAATATTCCCTCAGCAACAGCAAATGTGACATGTTTTGTAGATTCATAATTTACAAGACTTTTTAAACATTGAATACACTTCAAGTTTGCATTTCTTGCTCTTCAGTAAAATTCATGCAACAACAGGAGGATCAAATTAAGATATGCATCTGAAACAGAAAACCAAGGAACCTTGTTGTTGACAGACACAATGACTGTGTACACTGGTCTAGCTGTGACCTGACTTCAGCTTAGACGTGGGGCCAGTGGCGCAATGGATAACGTGTCTGACTACGGATCAGAAGATTCTAGGTTCGACTCCTGGCTGACTCGATATTTAATTGATTGAAACCAAGCCGGGATTGATACTGTATACTTTTCAGTGCTTCTGGCTGTTCTCACTTCAAACTCATTTTAGACTGATTTCATCTGGACATTCCCCAACATCTCAGAGAAAAAAAGATGTAGCTTTTAATCCAAAAGGCATAATGTCAACATTTAAAGATTTGTCTGTGATGTGTATTTTAAGTATGTGTCTTCCCATATGGTCTAGCGGTTAGGATTCCTGGTTTTCACCCAGGTGTCCCGGGTTCAACTCCCGGTATGGGAAAGAATATCTTGTTGTTTGGGATGCACTTGTGTAACAACAGATACTGCATTTTAACTGGCAGCAGTTTCACACAACACAACAATATTCCCTCAGCAACAGGAAATGTGACATGTTATGTAGATTCAAATTATACAAGGCATTTTAAACGTTGAATACACTTCATTGCTGCATTTCTTGCTCTGCAGTAAAATTCATGCAACAACAGGAGGATCAAATTAAGATTTGCATCTGTAACAGAAATCCCAAGGAACCTTGTCGGTGACAGAAGCTATGACTGTGTACACTGGCCTAGGTGTGTCCTGACTTCAGCTTGGCTGTGCGGCCAGTGGCGCAATGGATAACGTGTCTGATAACAGGTCAGAAGATTGAATATTTGACTCCTGTTTGGCTCAAAACTAGATTTATTTGACCAAAATCAAGCTGGGAAAAATACTGTATACTTTTCATTGTGTCTGGCAGTTCTCGATTCAAACACATTTTAGACTGATTTTATATGGGACTTTTCTCCAACATCGCTGAGAAAAAGATGGAGCTTGTAATTACAACAAGCATCATTTCAACGTTTATGGATTTGTCTGTGATGTTTTTTTAAAGTAATTGTCTTCCCATATGGTCTGGCTTTTAGGATTTCTGGTTTTCGCCCGGGTTGAACTCCCAGTATGGGAAAGAACATCTTGTCATTTGGGATGCACTTGTGTAAGAACAGATACCACATTTTAACTGGCAGCAGAATCACACAACACAACAATATTCCCTCAGCAACAGCAAATGTGACATGTTTTGTAGATTCATAATTTACAAGACTTTTTAAACATTGAATACACTTCAAGTTTGCATTTCTTGCTCTTCAGTAAAATTCATGCAACAACAGGAGGATCAAATTAAGATATGCATCTGAAACAGAAAACCAAGGAACCTTGTTGTTGACAGACACAATGACTGTGTACACTGGTCTAGCTGTGACCTGACTTCAGCTTAGACGTGGGGCCAGTGGCGCAATGGATAACGTGTCTGACTACGGATCAGAAGATTCTAGGTTCGACTCCTGGCTGACTCGATATTTAATTGATTGAAACCAAGCCGGGATTGATACTGTATACTTTTCAGTGCTTCTGGCTGTTCTCACTTCAAACTCATTTTAGACTGATTTCATCTGGACATTCCCCAACATCTCAGAGAAAAAAAGATGTAGCTTTTAATCCAAAAGGCATAATGTCAACATTTAAAGATTTGTCTGTGATGTGTATTTTAAGTATGTGTCTTCCCATATGGTCTAGCGGTTAGGATTCCTGGTTTTCACCCAGGTGTCCCGGGTTCAACTCCCGGTATGGGAAAGAATATCTTGTTGTTTGGGATGCACTTGTGTAACAACAGATACTGCATTTTAACTGGCAGCAGTTTCACACAACACAACAATATTCCCTCAGCAACAGGAAATGTGACATGTTATGTAGATTCAAATTATACAAGGCATTTTAAACGTTGAATACACTTCATTGCTGCATTTCTTGCTCTGCAGTAAAATTCATGCAACAACAGGAGGATCAAATTAAGATTTGCATCTGTAACAGAAATCCCAAGGAACCTTGTCGGTGACAGAAGCTATGACTGTGTACACTGGCCTAGGTGTGTCCTGACTTCAGCTTGGCTGTGCGGCCAGTGGCGCAATGGATAACGTGTCTGATAACAGGTCAGAAGATTGAATATTTGACTCCTGTTTGGCTCAAAACTAGATTTATTTGACCAAAATCAAGCTGGGAAAAATACTGTATACTTTTCATTGTGTCTGGCAGTTCTCGATTCAAACACATTTTAGACTGATTTTATATGGGACTTTTCTCCAACATCGCTGAGAAAAAGATGGAGCTTGTAATTACAACAAGCATCATTTCAACGTTTATGGATTTGTCTGTGATGTTTTTTTAAAGTAATTGTCTTCCCATATGGTCTGGCTTTTAGGATTTCTGGTTTTCGCCCGGGTTGAACTCCCAGTATGGGAAAGAACATCTTGTCATTTGGGATGCACTTGTGTAAGAACAGATACCACATTTTAACTGGCAGCAGAATCACACAACACAACAATATTCCCTCAGCAACAGCAAATGTGACATGTTTTGTAGATTCATAATTTACAAGACTTTTTAAACATTGAATACACTTCAAGTTTGCATTTCTTGCTCTTCAGTAAAATTCATGCAACAACAGGAGGATCAAATTAAGATATGCATCTGAAACAGAAAACCAAGGAACCTTGTTGTTGACAGACACAATGACTGTGTACACTGGTCTAGCTGTGACCTGACTTCAGCTTAGACGTGGGGCCAGTGGCGCAATGGATAACGTGTCTGACTACGGATCAGAAGATTCTAGGTTCGACTCCTGGCTGGCTCGATACTTAATTTAATTGATTGAAATCAAGCCGGGATTGATACTGTATACTTTTCAGTGCTTCTGGCTGTTCTCACTTCAAACTCATTTTAGACTGATTTCATCTGGACATTCCCCAACATCTCAGAGAAAAAAAGATGTAGCTTTTAATCCAAAAGGCATAATGTCAACATTTAAAGATTTGTCTGTGATGTGTATTTTAAGTATGTGTCTTCCCATATGGTCTAGCGGTTAGGATTCCTGGTTTTCACCCAGGTGGCCTGGGTTCAACTCCCGGTATGTGAAAGAATATCTTGTTGTTTGGGATGCACTTGTGTAACAACAGATACTGCATTTTAACTGGCAGCAGTTTCACACAACACAACAATATTCCCTCAGCAACAGGAAATGTGACATGTTATGTAGATTCAAATTATACGAGGCATTTTAAACGTTGAATACACTTCATTGCTGCATTTCTTGCTCTGCAGTAAAATTCATGCAACAACAGGAGGATCAAATTAAGATTTGCATCTGTAACAGAAATCCCAAGGAACCTTGTCGGTGACAGAAGCTATGACTGTGTACACTGGCCTAGGTGTGTCCTGACTTCAGCTTGGCTGTGCGGCCAGTGGCGCAATGGATAACGTGTCTGATAACAGGTCAGAAGATTGAATATTTGACTCCTGTTTGGCTCAAAACTAGATTTATTTGACCAAAATCAAGCTGGGAAAAATACTGTATACTTTTCATTGTGTCTGGCAGTTCTCGATTCAAACACATTTTAGACTGATTTTATATGGGACTTTTCTCCAACATCGCTGAGAAAAAGATGGAGCTTGTAATTACAACAAGCATCATTTCAACGTTTATGGATTTGTCTGCGATGTTTTTTTAAAGTAACTGTCTTCCCATATGGTCTGGCTTTTAGGATTTCTGGTTTTCGCCCGGGTTGAACTCCCAGTATGGGAAAGAACATCTTGTCATTTGGGATGCACTTGTGTAAGAACAGATACCACATTTTAACTGGCAGCAGAATCACACAACACAACAATATTCCCTCAGCAACAGCAAATGTGACATGTTTTGTAGATTCATAATTTACAAGACTTTTTAAACATTGAATACACTTCAAGTTTGCATTTCTTGCTCTTCAGTAAAATTCATGCAACAACAGGAGGATCAAATTAAGATATGCATCTGAAACAGAAAACCAAGGAACCTTGTTGTTGACAGACACAATGACTGTGTACACTGGTCTAGCTGTGTCCTGACTTCAGCTTAGACGTGGGGCCAGTGGCGCAATGGATAACGTGTCTGACTACGGATCAGAAGATTCTAGGTTCGACTCCTGGCTGGCTCGATACTTAATTTAATTTATTGAAATCAAGCCGGGATTGATACTGTATACTTTTCAGTGCTTCTGGCTGTTCTCACTTCAAACTCATTTTAGACTGATTTCATCTGGACATTCCCCAACATCTCAGAGAAAAAAAGATGTAGCTTTTAATCCAAAAGGCATAATGTCAACATTTAAAGATTTGTCTGTGATGTGTATTTTAAGTATGTGTCTTCCCATATGGTCTAGCGGTTAGGATTCCTGGTTTTCACCCAGGTGGCCCGGGTTCAACTCCCGGTATGGGAAAGAATATCTTGTTGTTTGGGATGCACTTGTGTAACAACAGATACTGCATTTTAACTGGCAGCAGTTTCACACAACACAACAATATTCCCTCAGCAACAGGAAATGTGACATGTTTTGTAGATTCAAATTATACAAGGCATTTTAAACGTTGAATACACTTCATTGCTGCATTTCTTGCTCTGCAGTAAAATTCATGCAACAACAGGAGGATCAAATTAAGATTTGCATCTGTAACAGAAATCCCAAGGAACCTTGTCGGTGACAGAAGCTATGACTGTGTACACTGGTCTAGCTGTGACCTGACTTCAGCTTAGACGTGGGGCCAGTGGCGCAATGGATAACGTGTCTGACTACGGATCAGAAGATTCTAGGTTCGACTCCTGGCTGGCTCGATACTTAATTTAATTTATTGAAATCAAGCCGGGATTGATACTGTATACTTTTCAGTGCTTCTGGCTGTTCTCACTTCAAACTCATTTTAGACTGATTTCATCTGGACATTCCCCAACATCTCAGAGAAAAAAAGATGTAGCTTTTAATCCAACAGGCATAATGTCAACATTTAAAGATTTGTCTGTGATGTGTATTTTAAGTATGTGTCTTCCCATATGGTCTAGCGGTTAGGATTCCTGGTTTTCACCCAGGTGGCCCGGGTTCAACTCCCGGTATGGGAAAGAATATCTTGTCGTTTGGGATGCACTTGTGTAACAACAGATATTGCATTTTAACTGGCAGCAGTTTCACACAACACAACAATATTCCCTCAGCAACAGGAAATGTGACATGTTATGTCGATTCAAATTATACAAGGCATTTTAAACGTTGAATACACTTCATTGCTGCATTTCTTGCTCTGCAGTAAAATTCATGCAACAACAGGAGGATCAAATTAAGATTTGCATCTGTAACAGAAATCCCAAGGAACCTTGTCGGTGACAGAAGCTATGACTGTGTACACTGGCCTAGGTGTGTCCTGACTTCAGCTTGGCTGTGCGGCCAGTGGCGCAATGGATAACGTGTCTGATAACAGGTCAGAAGATTGAATATTTGACTCCTGTTTGGCTCAAAACTAGATTTATTTGACCAAAATCAAGCTGGGAAAAATACTGTATACTTTTCATTGGGTCTGGCAGTTCTCGATTCAAACACATTTTAGACTGATTTTATATGGGACTTTTCTCCAACATCGCTGAGAAAAAGATGGAGCTTGTAATTACAACAAGCATCATTTCAACGTTTATGGATTTGTCTGTGATGTTTTTTTAAAGTAACTGTCTTCCCATATGGTCTGGCTTTTAGGATTCCTGGTTTTCGCCCGGGTTGAACTCCCAGTATGGGAAAGAACATCTTGTCATTTGGGATGCACTTGTGTAAGAACAGATACCACATTTTAACTGGCAGCAGAATCACACAACACAACAATATTCCCTCAGCAACAGCAAATGTGACATGTTTTGTAGATTCATAATTTACAAGACTTTTTAAACATTGAATACACTTCAAGTTTGCATTTCTTGCTCTTCAGTAAAATTCATGCAACAACAGGAGGATCAAATTAAGATATGCATCTGAAACAGAAAACCAAGGAACCTTGTTGTTGACAGACACAATGACTGTGTACACTGGTCTAGCTGTGACTTGACTTCAGCTTAGACGTGGGGCCAGTGGCGCAATGGATAACGTGTCTGACTACGGATCAGAAGATTCTAGTTTCGACTCCTGGCTGGCTCGATACTTAATTTAATTTATTGAAATCAAGCCGGGATTGATACTGTATACTTTTCAGTGCTTCTGGCTGTTCTCACTTCAAACTCATTTTAGACTGATTTCATCTGGACATTCCCCAACATCTCAGAGAAAAAAAGATGTAGCTTTTAATCCAAAAGGCATAATGTCAACATTTAAAGATTTGTCTGTGATGTGTATTTTAAGTATGTGTCTTCCCATATGGTCTAGCGGTTAGGATTCCTGGTTTTCACCCAGGTGGCCCGGGTTCAACTCCCGGTATGGGAAAGAATATCTTGTTGTTTGGGATGCACTTGTGTAACAACAGATACTGCATTTTAACTGGCAGCAGTTTCACACAACACAACAATATTCCCTCAGCAACAGGAAATGTGACATGTTATGTAGATTCAAATTATACAAGGCATTTTAAACGTTGAATACACTTCATTGCTGCATTTCTTGCTCTGCAGTAAAATTCATGCAACAACAGGAGGATCAAATTAAGATTTGCATCTGTAACAGAAATCCCAAGGAACCTTGTCGGTGACAGAAGCTATGACTGTGTACACTGGCCTAGGTGTGTCCTGACTTCAGCTTGGCTGTGCGGCCAGTGGCGCAATGGATAACGTGTCTGATAACAGGTCAGAAGATTGAATATTTGACTCCTGTTTGGCTCAAAACTAGATTTATTTGACCAAAATCAAGCTGGGAAAAATACTGTGTACTTTTCATTGTGTCTGGCAGTTCTCGATTCAAACACATTTTAGACTGATTTTATATGGGACTTTTCTCCAACATCTCTGAGAAAAAAGATGGAGCTTGTAATACAACAAGCATAATTTCAACGTTTATGGATTTGTCTGTGATGTTTTTTTAAGTAACTGTCTTCCCATATGGTCTGGCTTTTAGGATTCCTGGTTTTCGCCCGGGTTGAACTCCCAGTATGGGAAAGAACATCTTGTCATTTGGGATGCACTTGTGTAAGAACAGATACCACATTTTAACTGGCAGCAGAATCACACAACACAACAATATTCCCTCAGCAACAGCAAATGTGACATGTTTTGTAGATTCATAATTTACAAGACTTTTTAAACATTGAATACACTTCAAGTTTGCATTTCTTGCTCTTCAGTAAAATTCATGCAACAACAGGAGGATCAAATTAAGATATGCATCTGAAACAGAAAACCATGGAACCTTGTTGTTGACAGACACAATGACTGTGTACACTGGTCTAGCTGTGACCTGACTTCAGCTTAGACGTGGGGCCAGTGGCGCAATGGATAACGTGTCTGACTACGGATCAGAAGATTCTAGGTTCGACTCCTGGCTGGCTCAATACTTAATTTAATTTATTGAAATCAAGCCGGGATTGATACTGTATACTTTTCAGTGCTTCTGGCTGTTCTCACTTCAAACTCATTTTAGACTGATTTCATCTGGACATTCCCCAACATCTCAGAGAAAAAAAGATGTAGCTTTTAATCCAACAGGCATAATGTCAACATTTAAAGATTTGCCTGTGATGTGTATTTTAAGTATGTGTCTTCCCATATGGTCTAGCGGTTAGGATTCCTGGTTTTCACCCAGGTGTCCCGGGTTCAACTCCCGGTATGGGAAAGAATATCTTGTCGTTTGGGATGCACTTGTGTAACAACAGATATTGCATTTTAACTGGCAGCAGTTTCACACAACACAACAATATTCCCTCAGCAACAGGAAATGTGACATGTTATGTAGATTCAAATTATACAAGGCATTTTAAACGTTGAATACACTTCATTGCTGCATTTCTTGCTCTGCAGTAAAATTCATGAGGATCAAATTAAGATTTGCATCTGTAACAGAAATCCCAAGGAACCTTGTCGGTGACAGAAGCTATGACTGTGTACATTGGCCTAGGTGTGTCCTGACTTCAGCTTGGCTGTGCGGCCAGTGGCGCAATGGATAACGTGTCTGATAACAGGTCAGAAGATTGAATATTTGACTCCTGTTTGGCTCAAAACTAGATTTATTTGACCAAAATCAAGCTGGGAAAAATACTGTATACTTTTCATTGTGTCTGGCAGTTCTCGATTCAAACACATTTTAGACTGATTTTATATGGGACTTTTCTCCAACATCGCTGAGAAAAAGATGGAGCTTGTAATTACAACAAGCATCATTTCAACGTTTATGGATTTGTCTGTGATGTTTTTTTAAAGTAACTGTCTTCCCATATGGTCTGGCTTTTAGGATTCCTGGTTTTCGCCCGGGTTGAACTCCCAGTATGGGAAAGAACATCTTGTCATTTGGGATGCACTTGTGTAAGAACAGATACCACATTTTAACTGGCAGCAGAATCACACAACACAACAATATTCCCTCAGCAACAGCAAATGTGACATGTTTTGTAGATTCATAATTTACAAGACTTTTTAAACATTGAATACACTTGAAGTTTGCATTTCTTGCTCTTCAGTAAAATTCATGCAACAACAGGAGGATCAAATTAAGATATGCATCTGAAACAGAAAACCAAGGAACCTTGTTGTTGACAGACACAATGACTGTGTACACTGGTCTAGCTGTGACTTGACTTCAGCTTAGACGTGGGGCCAGTGGCGCAATGGATAACGTGTCTGACTACGGATCAGAAGATTCTAGTTTCGACTCCTGGCTGGCTCGATATTTAATTTAATTGATTGAAATCAAGCCGGGATTGACACTGAATACTTTTCAGTGCTTCTGGCTGTTCTCACTTCAAGCTCATTTTAGACTGATTTCATCTGGACATTCCCCAACATCTCAGAGAAAAAAAGATGTAGCTTTTAATCCAACAGGCATAATGTCAACATTTAAAGATTTGTCTGTGATGTGTATTTTAAGTATGTGTCTTCCCATATGGTCTAGTGGTTGGTCCTGGTTTTCACCCAGGTGGCCCGGGTTCAACTCCCGGTATGGGAAAGAATTTCTTGTCGTTTGGGATGCACTTGTGTAAAGACAGATACTGCATTTTAACTGGCAGCAGTTTCACACAACACAACAATATTCCCTCAGCAACAGGAAATGTGACATGTTATGTAGATTCAAATTATACAAGGCTTTTTAAACGTTGAATACACTTCATTGCTGCATTTCTTGCTCTGCAGTAAAATTCATGCAACAACAGGAGGATCAAATTAAGATTTGCATCTGTAACAGAAATCCCAAGGAACCTTGTCGGTGACAGAAGCTATGACTGTGTACACTGGCCTAGGTGTGTCCTGACTTCAGCTTGACTGTGCGGCCAGTGGCGCAATGGATAACGTGTCTGATAACAGGTCAGAAGATTGAATATTTGACTCCTGTTTGGCTCAAAACTAGATTTATTTGACCAAAATCAAGCTGGGAAAAATACTGTATACTTTTCATTGTGTCTGGCAGTTCTCGATTCAAACACATTTTAGACTGATTTTATATGGGACTTTTCTCCAACATCGCTGAGAAAAAGATGGAGCTTGTAATTACAACAAGCATCATTTCAACGTTTATGGATTTGTCTGTGATGTTTTTTTAAAGTAACTGTCTTCCCATATGGTCTGGCTTTTAGGATTCCTGGTTTTCGCCCGGGTTGAACTCCCAGTATGGGAAAGAACATCTTGTCATTTGGGATGCACTTGTGTAAGAACAGATACCACATTTTAACTGGCAGCAGAATCACACAACACAACAATATTCCCTCAGCAACAGCAAATGTGACATGTTTTGTAGATTCATAATTTACAAGACTTTTTAAACATTGAATACACTTCAAGTTTGCATTTCTTGCTCTTCAGTAAAATTCATGCAACAACAGGAGGATCAAATTAAGATATGCATCTGAAACAGAAAACCAAGGAACCTTGTTGTTGACAGACACAATGACTGTGTACACTAGTCTAGCTGTGACTTGACTTCAGCTTAGACGTGGGGCCAGTGGCGCAATGGATAACGTGTCTGACTACGGATCAGAAGATTCTAGTTTCGACTCCTGGCTGGCTCGATACTTAATTTAATTTATTGAAATCAAGCCGGGATTGATACTGTATACTTTTCAGTGCTTCTGGCTGTTCTCACTTCAAACTCATTTTAGACTGATTTCATCTGGACATTCCCCAACATCTCAGAGAAAAAAAGATGTAGCTTTTAATCCAACAGGCATAATGTCAACATTTAAAGATTTGTCTGTGATGTGTATTTTAAGTATGTGTCTTCCCATATGGTCTAGTGGTTAGGATTCCTGGTTTTCACCCAGGTGGCCCGGGTTCAACTCCCGGTATGGGAAAGAATATCTTGTCGTTTGGGATGCACTTGTGTAACAACAGATACTGCATTTTAACTGGCAGCAGTTTCACACAACACAACAATATTCCCTCAGCAACAGGAAATGTGACATGTTATGTAGATTCAAATTTTACAAGGCATTTTAAACGTTGAATACACTTCATGGCTGCATTTCTTGCTCTGCAGTAAAATTCATGCAACAACAGGAGGATCAAATTAAGATTTGCATCTGTAACAGAAATCCCAAGGAACCTTGTCGGTGACAGAAGCTATGACTGTGTACACTGGCCTAGGTGTGTCCTGACTTCAGCTTGACTGTGCGGCCAGTGGCGCAATGGATAACGTGTCTGATAACAGGTCAGAAGATTGAATATTTGACTCCTGTTTGGCTCAAAACTAGATTTATTTGACCAAAATCAAGCTGGGAAAAATACTGTATACTTTTCATTGTGTCTGGCAGTTCTCGATTCAAACACATTTTAGACTGATTTTATATGGGACTTTTCTCCAACATCTCTGAGAAAAAGATGGAGCTTGTAATTACAACTTGCATCATTTCAACGTTTATGGATTTGTCTGTGATGTTTTTTTAAAGTAATTGTCTTCCCATATGGTCTGGCGTTTAGGATTCCTGGTTTTCGCCCGGGTTGAACTCCCAGTATGGGAAAGAACATCTTGTCATTTGGGATGCACTTGTGTAAGAACAGATACCACATTTTAACTGGCAGCAGAATCACACAACACAACAATATTCCCTCAGCAACAGCAAATGTGACATGTATTGTAGATTCGTAATCTACAAGACTTTTTAAACATTGAATACACTTCAAGTTTGCATTTCTTGCTCTGCAGTAAAATTCATGCAACAACAGGAGGATCAAATGAAGATATGCATCTGAAACAGAAAACCAAGGAACCTTGTTGTTGACAGACGCAATGACTGTGTACACTGGTCTAGTTGTGACCTGACTTCAGCTTAGACGTGGGGCCAGTGGCGCAATGGATAACGTGTCTGACTACGGATCAGAAGATTCTAGGTTCGACTCCTGGCTGGCTCGATACTTAATTTAATTGATTGAAATCAAGCCGGGATTGACACTGAATACTTTTCAGTGCTTCTGGCTGTTCTCACTTCAACCTCATTTTAGACTGATTTCATCTGGACATTCCCCAACATCTCAGAGAAAAAAAGATGTAGCTTTTAATCCAACAGGCATAATGTCAACATTTAAAGATTTGTCTGTGATGTGTATTTTAAGTATGTGTCTTCCCATATGGTCTAGTGGTTGGTCCTGGTTTTCACCCAGGTGGCCCGGGTTCAACTCCCGGTATGGGAAAGAATTTCGTGTCGTTTGGGATGCACTTGTGTAACAACAGATACTGCATTTTAACTGACAGCAGTTTCACACAACACAACAATATTCCCTCAGCAACAGGAAATGTGACATGTTATGTAGATTCAAATTATACAAGGCATTTTAAACGTTGAATACACTTCATTGCTGCATTTCTTGCTCTGCAGTAAAATTAATGCAACAACAGGAGGATCAAATTAAGATTTGCATCTGTAACAGAAATCCCAAGGAACCTTGTCGGTGACAGAAGCTATGACTGTGTACACTGGCCTAGGTGTGTCCTGACTTCAGCTTGGCTGTCCGGCCAGTGGCGCAATGGATAACGTGTCTGATAACAGGTCAGAAGATTGAATATTTGACTCCTGTTTGGCTCAAAACTAGATTTATTTGACCAAAATCAAGCTGGGAAAAATACTGTATACTTTTCATTGTGTCTGGCAGTTCTCGATTCAAACACATTTTAGACTGATTTTATATGGGACTTTTCTCCAACATCTCTGAGAAAAAGATGGAGCTTGTAATTACAACTTGCATCATTTCAACGTTTATGGATTTGTCTGTGATGTTTTTTTAAGTAACTGTCTTCCCATATGGTCTGGCGTTTAGGATTCCTGGTTTTCGCCCGGGTTGAACTCCCAGTATGGGAAAGAACATCTTGTCATTTGGGATGCACTTGTGTAAGAACAGATACCACATTTTAACTGGCAGCAGAATCACACAACACAACAATATTCCCTCAGCAACAGCAAATGTGACATGTATTGTAGATTCGTAATCTACAAGACTTTTTAAACATTGAATACACTTCAAGTTTGCATTTCTTGCTCTGCAGTAAAATTCATGCAACAACAGGAGGATCAAATTAAGATATGCATCTGAAACAGAAAACCAAGGAACCTTGTTGTTGACAGACGCAATGACTGTGTACACTGGTCTAGCTGTGACCTGACTTCAGCTTAGACGTGGGGCCAGTGGCGCAATGGATAACGTGTCTGACTACGGATCAGAAGATTCTAGGTTCGACTCCTGGCTGGCTCAATACTTAATTTAATTGATTGAAATCAAGCTGGGATTGACACTGAATACTTTTCAGTGCTTCTGGCTGTTCTCACTTCAAGCTCATTTTAGACTGATTTCATCTGGACATTCCCCAACATCTCAGAGAAAAAAAGATGTAGCTTTTAATCCAACAGGCATAATGTCAACATTTAAAGATTTGTCTGTGATGTGTATTTTAAGTATGTGTCTTCCCATATGGTCTAGCGGTTAGGATTCCTGGTTTTCACCCAGGTGGCCCGGGTTCAACTCCCGGTATGGGAAAGAAAAGCTTGTCGTTTGGGATGCACTTGTGTAACAACAGATACTGCATTTTAACTGGTAGCAGTTTCACACAACACAACAATATTCCCTCAGCAACAGGAAATGTGACATGTTATGTAGATTCAAATTATACAAGGCATTTTAAACGTTGAATACACTTCATTGCTGCATTTCTTGCTCTGCAGTAAAATTCATGCAACAACAGGAGGATCAAATTAAGATTTGCATCTGTAACAGAAATCCCAAGGAACCTTGTCGGTGACAGAAGCTATGACTGTGTACACTGGCCTAGGTGTGTCCTGACTTCAGCTTGGCTGTGCGGCCAGTGGCGCAATGGATAACGTGTCTGATAACAGGTCAGAAGATTGAATATTTGACTCCTGTTTGGCTCAAAACTAGATTTATTTGACCAAAATCAAGCTGGGAAAAATACTGTGTACTTTTCATTGTGTCTGGCAGTTCTCGATTCAAACACATTTTAGACTGATTTTATATGGGACTTTTCTCCAACATCTCTGAGAAAAAAGATGGAGCTTGTAATACAACAAGCATAATTTCAACGTTTATGGATTTGTCTGTGATGTTTTTTTAAGTAACTGTCTTCCCATATGGTCTGGCTTTTAGGATTCCTGGTTTTCGCCCGGGTTGAACTCCCAGTATGGGAAAGAACATCTTGTCATTTGGGATGCACTTGTGTAAGAACAGATACCACATTTTAACTGGCAGCAGAATCACACAACACAACAATATTCCCTCAGCAACAGCAAATGTGACATGTTTTGTAGATTCATAATTTACAAGACTTTTTAAACATTGAATACACTTCAAGTTTGCATTTCTTGCTCTTCAGTAAAATTCATGCAACAACAGGAGGATCAAATTAAGATATGCATCTGAAACAGAAAACCAAGGAACCTTGTTGTTGACAGACACAATGACTGTGTACACTAGTCTAGCTGTGACCTGACTTCAGCTTAGACGTGGGGCCAGTGGCGCAATGGATAACGTGTCTGACTACGGATCAGAAGATTCTAGGTTCGACTCCTGGCTGGCTCTATACTTAATTTAATTGATTGAAATCAAGCCGGCATTGATACTGTATACTCTTCAGTGCTTCTGGCTGTTCTCACTTCAAACTCATTTTAGACTGATTTCATCTGGACATTCCCCAACATCTCAGAGAAAAAAAGATGTAGCTTTTAATCCAAAAGGCATAATGTCAACATTTAAAGATTTGTCTGTGATGTGTATTTTAGTATTTTAAGTATGTGTCTTCCCATATGGTCTAGCGGTTAGGATTCCTGGTTTTCACCCAGGTGGCCTGGGTTCAACTCCCGGTATGGGAAAGAATATCTTGTTGTTTGGGATGCACTTGTGTAACAACAGATACTGCATTTTAACTGGCAGCAGTTTCACACAACACAACAATATTCCCTCAGCAACAGGAAATGTGACATGTTATGTAGATTCAAATTATACAAGGCATTTTAAACGTTGAATACACTTCATTGCTGCATTTCTTGCTCTGCAGTAAAATTCATGCAACAACAGGAGGATCAAATTAAGATTTGCATCTGTAACAGAAATCCCAAGGAACCTTGTCGGTGACAGAAGCTATGACTGTGTACACTGGCCTAGGTGTGTCCTGACTTCAGCTTGGCTGTGCGGCCAGTGGCGCAATGGATAACGTGTCTGATAACAGGTCAGAAGATTGAATATTTGACTCCTGTTTGGCTCAAAACTAGATTTATTTGACCAAAATCAAGCTGGGAAAAATACTGTATACTTTTCATTGTGTCTGGCAGTTCTCGATTCAAACACATTTTAGACTGATTTTATATGGGACTTTTCTCCAACATCGCTGAGAAAAAGATGGAGCTTGTAATTACAACAAGCATCATTTCAACGTTTATGGATTTGTCTGTGATGTTTTTTTAAAGTAACTGTCTTCCCATATGGTCTGGCTTTTAGGATTTCTGGTTTTCGCCCGGGTTGAACTCCCAGTATGGGAAAGAACATCTTGTCATTTGGGATGCACTTGTGTAAGAACAGATACCACATTTTAACTGGCAGCAGAATCACACAACACAACAATATTCCCTCAGCAACAGCAAATGTGACATGTTTTGTAGATTCATAATTTACAAGACTTTTTAAACATTGAATACACTTCAAGTTTGCATTTCTTGCTCTTCAGTAAAATTCATGCAACAACAGGAGGATCAAATTAAGATATGCATCTGAAACAGAAAACCAAGGAACCTTGTTGTTGACAGACACAATGACTGTGTACACTGGTCTAGCTGTGACCTGACTTCAGCTTAGACGTGGGGCCAGTGGCGCAATGGATAACGTGTCTGACTACGGATCAGAAGATTCTAGGTTCAACTCCTGGCTGGCTCGATACTTAATTTAATTTATTGAAATCAAGCCGGGATTGATACTGTATACTTTTCAGTGCTTCTGGCTGTTCTCACTTCAAACTCATTTTAGACTGATTTCATCTGGACATTCCCCAACATCTCAGAGAAAAAAAGATGTAGCTTTTAATCCAAAAGGCATAATGTCAACATTTAAAGATTTGTCTGTGATGTGTATTTTAAGTATGTGTCTTCCCATATGGTCTAGCGGTTAGGATTCCTGGTTTTCACCCAGGTGGCCCGGGTTCAACTCCCGGTATGGGAAAGAATATCTTGTTGTTTGGGATGCACTTGTGTAACAACAGATACTGCATTTTAACTGGCAGCAGTTTCACACAACACAACAATATTCCCTCAGCAACAGGAAATGTGACATGTTATGTAGATTCAAATTATACAAGGCATTTTAAACGTTGAATACACTTCATTGCTGCATTTCTTGCTCTGCAGTAAAATTCATGCAACAACAGGAGGATCAAATTAAGATTTGCATCTGTAACAGAAATCCCAAGGAACCTTGTCGGTGACAGAAGCTATGACTGTGTACACTGGCCTAGGTGTGTCCTGACTTCAGCTTGGCTGTGCGGCCAGTGGCGCAATGGATAACGTGTCTGATAACAGGTCAGAAGATTGAATATTTGACTCCTGTTTGGCTCAAAACTAGATTTATTTGACCAAAATCAAGCTGGGAAAAATACTGTATACTTTTCATTGTGTCTGGCAGTTCTCGATTCAAACACATTTTAGACTGATTTTATATGGGACTTTTCTCCAACATCGCTGAGAAAAAGATGGAGCTTGTAATTACAACAAGCATCATTTCAACGTTTATGGATTTGTCTGTGATGTTTTTTTAAAGTAACTGTCTTCCCATATGGTCTGGCTTTTAGGATTTCTGGTTTTCGCCCGGGTTGAACTCCCTGTATGGGAAAGAACATCTTGTCATTTGGGATGCACTTGTGTAAGAACAGATACCACATTTTAACTGGCAGCAGAATCACACAACACAACAATATTCCCTCAGCAACAGCAAATGTGACATGTTTTGTAGATTCATAATTTACAAGACTTTTTAAACATTGAATACACTTCAAGTTTGCATTTCTTGCTCTTCAGTAAAATTCATGCAACAACAGGAGGATCAAATTAAGATATGCATCTGAAACAGAAAACCAAGGAACCTTGTTGTTGACAGACACAATGACTGTGTACACTGGTCTAGCTGTGACCTGACTTCAGCTTAGAAGTGGGGCCAGTGGCGCAATGGATAACGTGTCTGACTACGGATCAGAAGATTCTAGGTTCGACTCCTGGCTGGCTTGATACTTAATTTAATTTATTGAAATCAAGCCGGGATTGATACTGTATACTTTTCAGTGCTTCTGGCTGTTCTCACTTCAAACTCATTTTAGACTGATTTCATCTGGACATTCCCCAACATCTCAGAGAAAAAAAGATGTAGCTTTTAATCCAAAAGGCATAATGTCAACATTTAAAGATTTGTCTGTGATGTGTATTTTAAGTATGTGTCTTCCCATATGGTCTAGCGGTTAGGATTCCTGGTTTTCACCCAGGTGGCCCGGGTTCAACTCCCGGTATGGGAAAGAATATCTTGTTGTTTGGGATGCACTTGTGTAACAACAGATACTGCATTTTAACTGGCAGCAGTTTCACACAACACAACAATATTCCCTCAGCAACAGGAAATGTGACATGTTATGTAGATTCAAATTATACAAGGCATTTTAAACGTTGAATACACTTCATTGCTGCATTTCTTGCTCTGCAGTAAAATTCATGCAACAACAGGAGGATCAAATTAAGATTTGCATCTGTAACAGAAATCCCAAGGAACCTTGTCGGTGACAGAAGCTATGACTGTGTACACTGGCCTAGGTGTGTCCTGACTTCAGCTTGGCTGTGCGGCCAGTGGCGCAATGGATAACGTGTCTGATAACAGGTCAGAAGATTGAATATTTGACTCCTGTTTGGCTCAAAACTAGATTTATTTGACCAAAATCAAGCTGGGAAAAATACTGTATACTTTTCATTGTGTCTGGCAGTTCTCGATTCAAACACATTTTAGACTGATTTTATATGGGACTTTTCTCCAACATCGCTGAGAAAAAGATGGAGCTTGTAATTACAACAAGCATCATTTCAACGTTTATGGATTTGTCTGTGATGTTTTTTTAAAGTAACTGTCTTCCCATATGGTCTGGCTTTTAGGATTTCTGGTTTTCGCCCGGGTTGAACTCCCTGTATGGGAAAGAACATCTTGTCATTTGGGATGCACTTGTGTAAGAACAGATACCACATTTTAACTGGCAGCAGAATCACACAACACAACAATATTCCCTCAGCAACAGCAAATGTGACATGTTTTGTAGATTCATAATTTACAAGACTTTTTAAACATTGAATACACTTCAAGTTTGCATTTCTTGCTCTTCAGTAAAATTCATGCAACAACAGGAGGATCAAATTAAGATATGCATCTGAAACAGAAAACCAAGGAACCTTGTTGTTGACAGACACAATGACTGTGTACACTGGTCTAGCTGTGACCTGACTTCAGCTTAGACGTGGGGCCAGTGGCGCAATGGATAACGTGTCTGACTACGGATCAGAAGATTCTAGGTTCGACTCCTGGCTGGCTCGATATTTAATTGATTGAAATCAAGCCGGGATTGATACTGTATACTTTTCAGTGCTTCTGGCTGTTCTCACTTCAAACTCATTTTAGACTGATTTCATCTGGACATTCCCCAACATCTCAGAGAAAAAAAGATGTAGCTTTTAATCCAAAAGGCATAATGTCAACATTTAAAGATTTGTCTGTGATGTGTATTTTAAGTATGTGTCTTCCCATATGGTCTAGCGGTTAGGATTCCTGGTTTTCACCCAGGTGGCCCGGGTTCAACTCCCGGTATGGGAAAGAATATCTTGTTGTTTGGGATGCACTTGTGTAACAACAGATACTGCATTTTAACTGGCAGCAGTTTCACACAACACAACAATATTCCCTCAGCAACAGGAAATGTGACATGTTATGTAGATTCAAATTATACAAGGCATTTTAAACGTTGAATACACTTCATTGCTGCATTTCTTGCTCTGCAGTAAAATTCATGCAACAACAGGAGGATCAAATTAAGATTTGCATCTGTAACAGAAATCCCAAGGAACCTTGTCGGTGACAGAAGCTATGACTGTGTACACTGGCCTAGGTGTGTCCTGACTTCAGCTTGGCTGTGCGGCCAGTGGCGCAATGGATAACGTGTCTGATAACAGGTCAGAAGATTGAATATTTGACTCCTGTTTGGCTCAAAACTAGATTTATTTGACCAAAATCAAGCTGGGAAAAATACTGTATACTTTTCATTGTGTCTGGCAGTTCTCGATTCAAACACATTTTAGACTGATTTTATATGGGACTTTTCTCCAACATCGCTGAGAAAAAGATGGAGCTTGTAATTACAACAAGCATCATTTCAACGTTTATGGATTTGTCTGTGATGTTTTTTTAAAGTAATTGTCTTCCCATATGGTCTGGCTTTTAGGATTTCTGGTTTTCGCCCGGGTTGAACTCCCAGTATGGGAAAGAACATCTTGTCATTTGGGATGCACTTGTGTAAGAACAGATACCACATTTTAACTGGCAGCAGAATCACACAACACAACAATATTCCCTCAGCAACAGCAAATGTGACATGTTTTGTAGATTCATAATTTACAAGACTTTTTAAACATTGAATACACTTCAAGTTTGCATTTCTTGCTCTTCAGTAAAATTCATGCAACAACAGGAGGATCAAATTAAGATATGCATCTGAAACAGAAAACCAAGGAACCTTGTTGTTGACAGACACAATGACTGTGTACACTGGTCTAGCTGTGACCTGACTTCAGCTTAGACGTGGGGCCAGTGGCGCAATGGATAACGTGTCTGACTACGGATCAGAAGATTCTAGGTTCGACTCCTGGCTGGTTCGATACTTAATTTAATTTATTGAAATCAAGCCCGGGATTGATACTGTATACTTTTCAGTGCTTCTGGCTGTTCTCACTTCAAACTCATTTTAGACTGATTTCATCTGGACATTCCCCAACATCTCAGAGAAAAAAAGATGTAGCTTTTAATCCAACAGGCATAATGTCAACATTTAAAGATTTGTCTGTGATGTGTATATTAAGTATGTGTCTTCCCATATGGTCTAGCGGTTAGGATTCCTGGTTTTCACCCAGGTGGCCCGGGTTCAACTCCCGGTATGGGAAAGAATATCTTGTTGTTTGGGATGCACTTGTGTAACAACAGATACTGCATTTTAACTGGCAGCAGTTTCACACAACACAACAATATTCCCTCAGCAACAGGAAATGTGACATGTTATGTAGATTCAAATTATACAAGGCATTTTAAACGTTGAATACACTTCATTGCTGCATTTCTTGCTCTGCAGTAAAATTCATGCAACAACAGGAGGATCAAATTAAGATTTGCATCTGTAACAGAAATCCCAAGGAACCTTGTCGGTGACAGAAGCTATGACTGTGTACACTGGCCTAGGTGTGTCCTGACTTCAGCTTGGCTGTGCGGCCAGTGGCGCAATGGATAACGTGTCTGATAACAGGTCAGAAGATTGAATATTTGACTCCTGTTTGGCTCAAAACTAGATTTATTTGACCAAAATCAAGCTGGGAAAAATACTGTATACTTTTCATTGTGTCTGGCAGTTCTCGATTCAAACACATTTTAGACTGATTTTATATGGGACTTTTCTCCAACATCGCTGAGAAAAAGATGGAGCTTGTAATTACAACAAGCATCATTTCAACGTTTATGGATTTGTCTGTGATGTTTTTTTAAAGTAACTGTCTTCCCATATGGTCTGGCTTTTAGGATTCCTGGTTTTCGCCCGGGTTGAACTCCCAGTATGGGAAAGAACATCTTGTCATTTGGGATGCACTTGTGTAAGAACAGATACCACATTTTAACTGGCAGCAGAATCACACAACACAACAATATTCCCTCAGCAACAGCAAATGTGACATGTTTTGTAGATTCATAATTTACAAGACTTTTTAAACATTGAATACACTTCAAGTTTGCATTTCTTGCTCTTCAGTAAAATTCATGCAACAACAGGAGGATCAAATTAAGATATGCATCTGAAACAGAAAACCAAGGAACCTTGTTGTTGACAGACACAATGACTGTGTACACTGGTCTAGCTGTGACTTGACTTCAGCTTAGACGTGGGGCCAGTGGCGCAATGGATAACGTGTCTGACTACGGATCAGAAGATTCTAGCTTCGACTCCTGGCTGGTTTGATACTTAATTTAATTTATTGAAATCAAGCCCGGGATTGATACTGTATACTTTTCAGTGCTTCTGGCTGTTCTCACTTCAAACTCATTTTAGACTGATTTCATCTGGACATTCCCCAACATCTCAGAGAAAAAAAGATGTAGCTTTTAATCCAACAGGCATAATGTCAACATTTAAAGATTTGTCTGTGATGTGTATTTTAAGTATGTGTCTTCCCATATGGTCTAGCGGTTAGGATTCCTGGTTTTCACCCAGGTGGCCCGGGTTCAACTCCCGGTATGGGAAAGAATATCTTGTTGTTTGGGATGCACTTGTGTAACAACAGATACTGCATTTTAACTGGCAGCAGTTTCACACAACACAACAATATTCCCTCAGCAACAGGAAATGTGACATGTTATGTAGATTCAAATTATACAAGGCATTTTAAACGTTGAATACACTTCATTGCTGCATTTCTTGCTCTGCAGTAAAATTCATGCAACAACAGGAGGATCAAATTAAGATTTGCATCTGTAACAGAAATCCCAAGGAACCTTGTCGGTGACAGAAGCTATGACTGTGTACACTGGCCTAGGTGTGTCCTGACTTCAGCTTGGCTGTGCGGCCAGTGGCGCAATGGATAACGTGTCTGATAACAGGTCAGAAGATTGAATATTTGACTCCTGTTTGGCTCAAAACTAGATTTATTTGACCAAAATCAAGCTGGGAAAAATACTGTATACTTTTCATTGTGTCTGGCAGTTCTCGATTCAAACACATTTTAGACTGATTTTATATGGGACTTTTCTCCAACATCGCTGAGAAAAAGATGGAGCTTGTAATTACAACAAGCATCATTTCAACGTTTATGGATTTGTCTGTGATGTTTTTTTAAAGTAACTGTCTTCCCATATGGTCTGGCTTTTAGGATTCCTGGTTTTCGCCCGGGTTGAACTCCCAGTATGGGAAAGAACATCTTGTCATTTGGGATGCACTTGTGTAAGAACAGATACCACATTTTAACTGGCAGCAGAATCACACAACACAACAATATTCCCTCAGCAACAGCAAATGTGACATGTTTTGTAGATTCATAATTTACAAGACTTTTTAAACATTGAATACACTTCAAGTTTGCATTTCTTGCTCTTCAGTAAAATTCATGCAACAACAGGAGGATCAAATTAAGATATGCATCTGAAACAGAAAACCAAGGAACCTTGTTGTTGACAGACACAATGACTGTGTACACTGGTCTAGCTGTGACTTGACTTCAGCTTAGATGTGGGGCCAGTGGCGCAATGGATAACGTGTCTGACTACGGATCAGAAGATTCTAGGTTCGACTCCTGGCTGGTTCGATACTTAATTTAATTTATTGAAATCAAGCCGGGATTGATACTGTATACTTTTCAGTGCTTCTGGCTGTTCTCACTTCAAACTCATTTTAGACTGATTTCATCTGGACATTCCCCAACATCTCAGAGAAAAAAAGATGTAGCTTTTAATCCAACAGGCATAATGTCAACATTTAAAGATTTGTCTGTGATGTGTATTTTAAGTATGTGTCTTCCCATATGGTCTAGCGGTTAGGATTCCTGGTTTTCACCCAGGTGGCCCGGGTTCAACTCCCGGTATGGGAAAGAATATCTTGTTGTTTGGGATGCACTTGTGTAACAACAGATACTGCATTTTAACTGGCAGCAGTTTCACACAACACAACAATATTCCCTCAGCAACAGGAAATGTGACATGTTATGTAGATTCGAATTATACAAGGCATTTTAAACGTTGAATACACTTCATTGCTGCATTTCTTGCTCTGCAGTAAAATTCATGCAACAACAGGAGGATCAAATTAAGATTTGCATCTGTAACAGAAATCCCAAGGAACCTTGTCGGTGACAGAAGCTATGACTGTGTACACTGGCCTAGGTGTGTCCTGACTTCAGCTTGGCTGTGCGGCCAGTGGCGCAATGGATAACGTGTCTGATAACAGGTCAGAAGATTGAATATTTGACTCCTGTTTGGCTCAAAACTAGATTTATTTGACCAAAATCAAGCTGGGAAAAATACTGTATACTTTTCATTGTGTCTGGCAGTTCTCGATTCAAACACATTTTAGACTGATTTTATATGGGACTTTTCTCCAACATCGCTGAGAAAAAGATGGAGCTTGTAATTACAACAAGCATCATTTCAACGTTTATGGATTTGTCTGTGATGTTTTTTTAAAGTAATTGTCTTCCCATATGGTCTGGCTTTTAGGATTTCTGGTTTTCGCCCGGGTTGAACTCCCAGTATGGGAAAGAACATCTTGTCATTTGGGATGCACTTGTGTAAGAACAGATACCACATTTTAACTGGCAGCAGAATCACACAACACAACAATATTCCCTCAGCAACAGCAAATGTGACATGTTTTGTAGATTCATAATTTACAAGACTTTTTAAACATTGAATACACTTCAAGTTTGCATTTCTTGCTCTTCAGTAAAATTCATGCAACAACAGGAGGATCAAATTAAGATATGCATCTGAAACAGAAAACCAAGGAACCTTGTTGTTGACAGACACAATGACTGTGTACACTGGTCTAGCTGTGACCTGACTTCAGCTTAGACGTGGGGCCAGTGGCGCAATGGATAACGTGTCTGACTACGGATCAGAAGATTCTAGGTTCGACTCCTGGCTGGTTCGATACTTAATTTAATTTATTGAAATCAAGCCCGGGATTGATACTGTATACTTTTCAGTGCTTCTGGCTGTTCTCACTTCAAACTCATTTTAGACTGATTTCATCTGGACATTCCCCAACATCTCAGAGAAAAAAAGATGTAGCTTTTAATCCAACAGGCATAATGTCAACATTTAAAGATTTGTCTGTGATGTGTATATTAAGTATGTGTCTTCCCATATGGTCTAGCGGTTAGGATTCCTGGTTTTCACCCAGGTGGCCCGGGTTCAACTCCCGGTATGGGAAAGAATATCTTGTTGTTTGGGATGCACTTGTGTAACAACAGATACTGCATTTTAACTGGCAGCAGTTTCACACAACACAACAATATTCCCTCAGCAACAGGAAATGTGACATGTTATGTAGATTCAAATTATACAAGGCATTTTAAACGTTGAATACACTTCATTGCTGCATTTCTTGCTCTGCAGTAAAATTCATGCAACAACAGGAGGATCAAATTAAGATTTGCATCTGTAACAGAAATCCCAAGGAACCTTGTCGGTGACAGAAGCTATGACTGTGTACACTGGCCTAGGTGTGTCCTGACTTCAGCTTGGCTGTGCGGCCAGTGGCGCAATGGATAACGTGTCTGATAACAGGTCAGAAGATTGAATATTTGACTCCTGTTTGGCTCAAAACTAGATTTATTTGACCAAAATCAAGCTGGGAAAAATACTGTATACTTTTCATTGTGTCTGGCAGTTCTCGATTCAAACACATTTTAGACTGATTTTATATGGGACTTTTCTCCAACATCGCTGAGAAAAAGATGGAGCTTGTAATTACAACAAGCATCATTTCAACGTTTATGGATTTGTCTGTGATGTTTTTTTAAAGTAACTGTCTTCCCATATGGTCTGGCTTTTAGGATTCCTGGTTTTCGCCCGGGTTGAACTCCCAGTATGGGAAAGAACATCTTGTCATTTGGGATGCACTTGTGTAAGAACAGATACCACATTTTAACTGGCAGCATAATCACACAACACAACAATATTCCCTCAGCAACAGCAAATGTGACATGTTTTGTAGATTCATAATTTACAAGACTTTTTAAACATTGAATACACTTCAAGTTTGCATTTCTTGCTCTTCAGTAAAATTCATGCAACAACAGGAGGATCAAATTAAGATATGCATCTGAAACAGAAAACCAAGGAACCTTGTTGTTGACAGACACAATGACTGTGTACACTGGTCTAGCTGTGACTTGACTTCAGCTTAGACGTGGGGCCAGTGGCGCAATGGATAACGTGTCTGACTACGGATCAGAAGATTCTAGCTTCGACTCCTGGCTGGTTTGATACTTAATTTAATTTATTGAAATCAAGCCCGGGATTGATACTGTATACTTTTCAGTGCTTCTGGCTGTTCTCACTTCAAACTCATTTTAGACTGATTTCATCTGGACATTCCCCAACATCTCAGAGAAAAAAAGATGTAGCTTTTAATCCAACAGGCATAATGTCAACATTTAAAGATTTGTCTGTGATGTGTATTTTAAGTATGTGTCTTCCCATATGGTCTAGCGGTTAGGATTCCTGGTTTTCACCCAGGTGGCCCGGGTTCAACTCCCGGTATGGGAAAGAATATCTTGTTGTTTGGGATGCACTTGTGTAACAACAGATACTGCATTTTAACTGGCAGCAGTTTCACACAACACAACAATATTCCCTCAGCAACAGGAAATGTGACATGTTATGTAGATTCAAATTATACAAGGCATTTTAAACGTTGAATACACTTCATTGCTGCATTTCTTGCTCTGCAGTAAAATTCATGCAACAACAGGAGGATCAAATTAAGATTTGCATCTGTAACAGAAATCCCAAGGAACCTTGTCGGTGACAGAAGCTATGACTGTGTACACTGGCCTAGGTGTGTCCTGACTTCAGCTTGGCTGTGCGGCCAGTGGCGCAATGGATAACGTGTCTGATAACAGGTCAGAAGATTGAATATTTGACTCCTGTTTGGCTCAAAACTAGATTTATTTGACCAAAATCAAGCTGGGAAAAATACTGTATACTTTTCATTGTGTCTGGCAGTTCTCGATTCAAACACATTTTAGACTGATTTTATATGGGACTTTTCTCCAACATCGCTGAGAAAAAGATGGAGCTTGTAATTACAACAAGCATCATTTCAACGTTTATGGATTTGTCTGTGATGTTTTTTTAAAGTAACTGTCTTCCCATATGGTCTGGCTTTTAGGATTCCTGGTTTTCGCCCGGGTTGAACTCCCAGTATGGGAAAGAACATCTTGTCATTTGGGATGCACTTGTGTAAGAACAGATACCACATTTTAACTGGCAGCAGAATCACACAACACAACAATATTCCCTCAGCAACAGCAAATGTGACATGTTTTGTAGATTCATAATTTACAAGACTTTTTAAACATTGAATACACTTCAAGTTTGCATTTCTTGCTCTGCAGTAAAATTCATGCAACAACAGGAGGATCAAATTAAGATATGCATCTGAAACAGAAAACCAAGGAACCTTGTTGTTGACAGACACAATGACTGTGTACACTGGTCTAGCTGTGACTTGACTTCAGCTTAGACGTGGGGCCAGTGGCGCAATGGATAACGTGTCTGACTACGGATCAGAAGATTCTAGGTTCGACTCCTGGCTGGTTCGATACTTAATTTAATTTATTGAAATCAAGCCGGGATTGATACTGTATACTTTTCAGTGCTTCTGGCTGTTCTCACTTCAAACTCATTTTAGACTGATTTCATCTGGACATTCCCCAACATCTCAGAGAAAAAAAGATGTAGCTTTTAATCCAACAGGCATAATGTCAACATTTAAAGATTTGTCTGTGATGTGTATTTTAAGTATGTGTCTTCCCATATGGTCTAGCGGTTAGGATTCCTGGTTTTCACCCAGGTGGCCCGGGTTCAACTCCCGGTATGGGAAAGAATATCTTGTTGTTTGGGATGCACTTGTGTAACAACAGATACTGCATTTTAACTGGCAGCAGTTTCACACAACACAACAATATTCCCTCAGCAACAGGAAATGTGACATGTTATGTAGATTCGAATTATACAAGGCATTTTAAACGTTGAATACACTTCATGGCTGCATTTCTTGCTCTGCAGTAAAATCCATGCAACAACAGGAGGATCAAATTAAGATTTGCATCTTTCCAGAAATCCCAAGGAACCTTGTCGGTGACAGAAGCTATGACTGTGTACATTGGCCTAGGTGTGTCCTGACTTCAGCTTGGCTGTGCGGCCAGTGGCGCAATGGATAACGTGTCTGATAACAGGTCAGAAGATTGAATATTTGACTCCTGTTTGGCTCAAAACTATATTTATTTGACCAAAATCAAGCTGGGAAAAATACTGTATACTTTTCATTGTGTCTGGCAGTTCTCGATTCAAACACATTTTAGACTGATTTTATATGGGACTTTTCTCCAACATCTCAGAGAAAAAGATGGAGCTTGTAATTACAACAAGCATCATTTCAACGTTTATGGATTTGTCTGTGATGTTTTTTTTAAGTAACTGTCTTCCCATATGGTCTGGCGTTTAGGATTCCTGGTTTTCGCCCGGGTTGAATTCCCAGTATGGGAAAGAACATCTTGTCATTTGGGATGCACTTGTGTAAGAACAGATACCACATTTTAACTGGCAGCAGAATCACACAACACAACAATATTCCCTCAGCAACAGCAAATGTGACATGTTTTGTAGATTCATAATTTACAAGACTTTTTAAACATTGAATACACTTCAAGTTTGCATTTCTTGCTCTGCAGTAAAATTCATGCAACAACAGGAGGATCAAATTAAGATTTGCATCTGTAACAGAAATCCCAAGGAACCTTGTCGGTGACAGAAGCTATGACTGTGTACACTGGCCTAGGTGTGTCCTGACTTCAGCTTGGCTGTGCGGCCAGTGGCGCAATGGATAACGTGTCTGATAACAGGTCAGAAGATTGAATATTTGACTCCTGTTTGGCTCAAAACTAGATTTATTTGACCAAAATCAAGCTGGGAAAAATACTGTATACTTTTCATTGTGTCTTGCAGTTCTCGATTCAAACACATTTTAGACTGATTTTATATGGGACTTTTCTCCAACATCTCTGAGAAAAAGATGGAGCTTGTAATTACAACAAGCATAATTTCAACGTTTATGGATTTGTCTGTGATGTTTTTTTAAAGTAACTGTCTTCCCATATGGTCTGGCTTTTAGGATTCCTGTTTTTCGCCCGGGTTCAACTCCCAGTATGGGAAAGAACATCTTGTCATTTGGGATGCACTTGTGTAAGAACAGATACCACATTTTAACTGGCAGCAGAATCACACAACACAACAATATTCCCTCAGCAACAGAAAATGTGACATGTTTTGTAGATTCATAATTTACAAGACTTTTTAAACATTGAATACACTTCAAGTTTGCATTTCTTGCTCTGCAGTAAAATTCATGCAACAACAGGAGGATCAAATTAAGATATGCATCTGAAACAGAAAACCAAGGAACCTTGTTGTTGACAGACACAATGACTGTGTACACTGGTCTAGCTGTGACCTGACTTCAGCTTAGACGTGGGGCCAGTGGCGCAATGGATAACGTGTCTGACTACGGATCAGAAGATTCTAGGTTCGACTCCTGGCTGGCTCGATACTTAATTTAATTGATTGAAATCAAGCCGGGATTGATACTGTATACTTTTCAGTGCTTCTGGCAGTTCTCGATTCAAACACATTTTAGACTGATTTTATATGGGACTTTTCTCCAACATCGCTGAGAAAAAGATGGAGCTTGTAATTACAACAAGCATCATTTCAACGTTTATGGATTTGTCTGTGATGTTTTTTTAAAGTAACTGTCTTCCCATATGGTCTGGCTTTTAGGATTTCTGGTTTTCGCCCGGGTTGAACTCCCTGTATGGGAAAGAACATCTTGTCATTTGGGATGCACTTGTGTAAGAACAGATACCACATTTTAACTGGCAGCAGAATCACACAACACAACAATATTCCCTCAGCAACAGCAAATGTGACATGTTTTGTAGATTCATAATTTACAAGACTTTTTAAACATTGAATACACTTCAAGTTTGCATTTCTTGCTCTTCAGTAAAATTCATGCAACAACAGGAGGATCAAATTAAGATATGCATCTGAAACAGAAAACCAAGGAACCTTGTTGTTGACAGACACAATGACTGTGTACACTGGTCTAGCTGTGACCTGACTTCAGCTTAGACGTGGGGCCAGTGGCGCAATGGATAACGTGTCTGACTACGGATCAGAAGATTCTAGGTTCGACTCCTGGCTGACTCGATATTTAATTGATTGAAATCAAGCCGGGATTGATACTGTATACTTTTCAGTGCTTCTGGCTGTTCTCACTTCAAACTCATTTTAGACTGATTTCATCTGGACATTCCCCAACATCTCAGAGAAAAAAAGATGTAGCTTTTAATCCAAAAGGCATAATGTCAACATTTAAAGATTTGTCTGTGATGTGTATTTTAAGTATGTGTCTTCCCATATGGTCTAGCGGTTAGGATTCCTGGTTTTCACCCAGGTGGCCTGGGTTCAACTCCCGGTATGGGAAAGAATATCTTGTTGTTTGGGATGCACTTGTGTAACAACAGATACTGCATTTTAACTGGCAGCAGTTTCACACAACACAACAATATTCCCTCAGCAACAGGAAATGTGACATGTTATGTAGATTCAAATTATACAAGGCATTTTAAACGTTGAATACACTTCATTGCTGCATTTCTTGCTCTGCAGTAAAATTCATGCAACAACAGGAGGATCAAATTAAGATTTGCATCTGTAACAGAAATCCCAAGGAACCTTGTCGGTGACAGAAGCTATGACTGTGTACACTGGCCTAGGTGTGTCCTGACTTCAGCTTGGCTGTGCGGCCAGTGGCGCAATGGATAACGTGTCTGATAACAGGTCAGAAGATTTAATATTTGACTCCTGTTTGGCTCAAAACTAGATTTATTTGACCAAAATCAAGCTGGGAAAAATACTGTATACTTTTCATTGTGTCTGGCAGTTCTCGATTCAAACACATTTTAGACTGATTTTATATGGGACTTTTCTCCAACATCGCTGAGAAAAAGATGGAGCTTGTAATTACAACAAGCATCATTTCAACGTTTATGGATTTGTCTGTGATGTTTTTTTAAAGTAATTGTCTTCCCATATGGTCTGGCTTTTAGGATTTCTGGTTTTCGCCCGGGTTGAACTCCCAGTATGGGAAAGAACATCTTGTCATTTGGGATGCACTTGTGTAAGAACAGATACCACATTTTAACTGGCAGCAGAATCACACAACACAACAATATTCCCTCAGCAACAGCAAATGTGACATGTTTTGTAGATTCATAATTTACAAGACTTTTTAAACATTGAATACACTTCAAGTTTGCATTTCTTGCTCTTCAGTAAAATTCATGCAACAACAGGAGGATCAAATTAAGATATGCATCTGAAACAGAAAACCAAGGAACCTTGTTGTTGACAGACACAATGACTGTGTACACTGGTCTAGCTGTGACCTGACTTCAGCTTAGACGTGGGGCCAGTGGCGCAATGGATAACGTGTCTGACTACGGATCAGAAGATTCTAGGTTCGACTCCTGGCTGACTCGATATTTAATTGATTGAAATCAAGCCGGGATTGATACTGTATACTTTTCAGTGCTTCTGGCTGTTCTCACTTCAAACTCATTTTAGACTGATTTCATCTGGACATTCCCCAACATCTCAGAGAAAAAAAGATGTAGCTTTTAATCCAAAAGGCATAATGTCAACATTTAAAGATTTGTCTGTGATGTGTATTTTAAGTATGTGTCTTCCCATATGGTCTAGCGGTTAGGATTCCTGGTTTTCACCCAGGTGGCCCGGGTTCAACTCCCGGTATGGGAAAGAATATCTTGTTGTTTGGGATGCACTTGTGTAACAACAGATACTGCATTTTAACTGGCAGCAGTTTCACACAACACAACAATATTCCCTCAGCAACAGGAAATGTGACATGTTATGTAGATTCAAATTATACAAGGCATTTTAAACGTTGAATACACTTCATTGCTGCATTTCTTGCTCTGCAGTAAAATTCATGCAACAACAGGAGGATCAAATTAAGATTTGCATCTGTAACAGAAATCCCAAGGAACCTTGTCGGTGACAGAAGCTATGACTGTGTACACTGGCCTAGGTGTGTCCTGACTTCAGCTTGGCTGTGCGGCCAGTGGCGCAATGGATAACGTGTCTGATAACAGGTCAGAAGATTGAATATTTGACTCCTGTTTGGCTCAAAACTAGATTTATTTGACCAAAATCAAGCTGGGAAAAATACTGTATACTTTTCATTGTGTCTGGCAGTTCTCGATTCAAACACATTTTAGACTGATTTTATATGGGACTTTTCTCCAACATCGCTGAGAAAAAGATGGAGCTTGTAATTACAACAAGCATCATTTCAACGTTTATGGATTTGTCTGTGATGTTTTTTTAAAGTAATTGTCTTCCCATATGGTCTGGCTTTTAGGATTTCTGGTTTTCGCCCAGGTTGAACTCCCAGTATGGGAAAGAACATCTTGTCATTTGGGATGCACTTGTGTAAGAACAGATACCACATTTTAACTGGCAGCAGAATCACACAACACAACAATATTCCCTCAGCAACAGCAAATGTGACATGTTTTGTAGATTCATAATTTACAAGACTTTTTAAACATTGAATACACTTCAAGTTTGCATTTCTTGCTCTTCAGTAAAATTCATGCAACAACAGGAGGATCAAATTAAGATATGCATCTGAAACAGAAAACCAAGGAACCTTGTTGTTGACAGACACAATGACTGTGTACACTGGTCTAGCTGTGACCTGACTTCAGCTTAGACGTGGGGCCAGTGGCGCAATGGATAACGTGTCTGACTACGGATCAGAAGATTCTAGGTTCGACTCCTGGCTGGCTCGATACTTAATTTAATTGATTGAAATCAAGCCGGGATTGATACTGTATACTTTTCAGTGCTTCTGGCTGTTCTCACTTCAAACTCATTTTAGACTGATTTCATCTGGACATTCCCCAACATCTCAGAGAAAAAAAGATGTAGCTTTTAATCCAAAAGGCATAATGTCAACATTTAAAGATTTGTCTGTGATGTGTATTTTAAGTATGTGTCTTCCCATATGGTCTAGCGGTTAGGATTCCTGGTTTTCACCCAGGTGGCCCGGGTTCAACTCCCGGTATGGGAAAGAATATCTTGTTGTTTGGGATGCACTTGTGTAACAACAGATACTGCATTTTAACTGGCAGCAGTTTCACACAACACAACAATATTCCCTCAGCAACAGGAAATGTGACATGTTATGTAGATTCAAATTATACAAGGCATTTTAAACGTTGAATACACTTCATTGCTGCATTTCTTGCTCTGCAGTAAAATTCATGCAACAACAGGAGGATCAAATTAAGATTTGCATCTGTAACAGAAATCCCAAGGAACCTTGTCGGTGACAGAAGCTATGACTGTGTACACTGGCCTAGGTGTGTCCTGACTTCAGCTTGGCTGTGCGGCCAGTGGCGCAATGGATAACGTGTCTGATAACAGGTCAGAAGATTGAATATTTGACTCCTGTTTGGCTCAAAACTAGATTTATTTGACCAAAATCAAGCTGGGAAAAATACTGTATACTTTTCATTGTGTCTGGCAGTTCTCGATTCAAACACATTTTAGACTGATTTTATATGGGACTTTTCTCCAACATCTCTGAGAAAAAGATGGAGCTTGTAATTACAACAAGCATCATTTCAACGTTTATGGATTTGTCTGTGATGTTTTTTTAAAGTAACTGTCTTCCCATATGGTCTGGCTTTTAGGATTCCTGGTTTTCGCCCGGGTTGAACTCCCAGTATGGGAAAGAACATCTTGTCATTTGGGATGCACTTGTGTAAGAACAGATACCACATTTTAACTGGCAGCAGAATCACACAACACAACAATATTCCCTCAATAACAGCAAATGTGACATGTTTTGTAGATTCATAATTTACAAGACTTTTTAAACATTGAATACACTTCAAGTTTGCATTTCTTGCTCTGCAGTAAAATTCATGCAACAACAGGAGGATCAAATTAAGATATGCATCTGAAACAGAAAACCAAGGAACCTTGTTGTTGACAGACGCAATGACTGTGTACACTGGTCTAGCTGTGACCTGACTTCAGCTTAGACGTGGGGCCAGTGGCGCAATGGATAACATGTCTGAATACGGATCAGAAGATTCTAGGTTCGACTCCTTGCTGCCTCGATACTTAATTTTAATTGATTGAAATCAAGCCGGGATTGATACTGTATACTTTTCAGTGCTTCTGGCTGTTCTCACTTCAAACTCATTTTAGACTGATTTCATCTGGACATTCCCCAACATCTCAGAGAAAAAAAAGATGTAGCTTTTAATTCAACAGGCATAATGTCAACATTTAAAGATTTGTCTGTGATGTGTATTTTAAGTATGTGTCTTCCCATATGGTCTAGCGGTTAGGATTCCTGGTTTTCACCCAGGTGGCCCGGGTTCAACTCCTGGTATGGGAAAGAAAAGCTTGTCGTTTAGGATGCACTTGTGTAACAACAGATACTGGTAGCAGTTTCACACAACACAACAATATTCCCTCAGCAACAGGAAATGTGACATGTTATGTAGATTCAAATTATACAAGGCTTTTTAAACGTTGAATACACTTCATGGCTGCATTTCTTGCTCTGCAGTAAAATTCATGCAACAACAGGAGGATCAAATTAAGATTTGCATCTGTAACAGAAATCCCAAGGAACCTTGTCGGTGACAGAAGCTATGACTGTGTACACTGGCCTAGGTGTGTCCTGACTTCAGCTTGGCTGTGCGGCCAGTGGCGCAATGGATAACGTGTCTGATAACAGGTCAGAAGATTGAATATTTGACTCCTGTTTGGCTCAAAACTAGATTTATTTGACCAAAATCAAGCTGGGAAAAATACTGTGTACTTTTCATTGTGTCTGGCAGTTCTCGATTCAAACACATTTTAGACTGATTTTATATGGGACTTTTCTCCAACATCTCTGAGAAAAAGATGGAGCTTGTAATACAACAAGCATAATTTCAACGTTTATGGATTTGTCTGTGATGTTTTTTTAAGTAACTGTCTTCCCATATGGTCTGGCTTTTAGGATTCCTGGTTTTCGCCCGGGTTGAACTCCCAGTATGGGAAAGAACATCTTGTCATTTGGGATGCACTTGTGTAAGAACAGATACCACATTTTAACTGGCAGCAGAATCACACAACACAACAATATTCCCTCAGCAACAGCAAATGTGACATGTTTTGTAGATTCATAATTTACAAGACTTTTTAAACATTGAATACACTTCAAGTTTGCATTTCTTGCTCTTCAGTAAAATTCATGCAACAACAGGAGGATCAAATTAAGATATGCATCTGAAACAGAAAACCAAGGAACCTTTTTGTTGACAGACACAATGACTGTGTACACTAGTCTAGCTGTGACCTGACTTCAGCTTAGACGTGGGGCCAGTGGCGCAGTGGATAACGTGTCTGACTACGGATCAGAAGATTATATGTTCGACTCCTGGCTGGCTTGATACTTAATTTAATTGATTGAAATCAAGCCGGCATTGATACTGTATACTCTTCAGTGCTTCTGGCTGTTCTCACTTCAAACTCATTTTAGACTGATTTCATCTGGACATTCCCCAACATCTCAGAGAAAAAAAGATGTAGCTTTTAATCCAAAAGGCATAATGTCAACATTTAAAGATTTGTCTGTGATGTGTATTTTAAGTATGTGTCTTCCCATATGGTCTAGCGGTTAGGATTCCTGGTTTTCACCCAGGTGGCCCGGGTTCAACTCCCGGTATGGGAAAGAATATCTTGTTGTTTGGGATGCACTTGTGTAACAACAGATACTGCATTTTAACTGGCAGCAGTTTCACACAACACAACAATATTCCCTCAGCAACAGGAAATGTGACATGTTATGTAGATTCAAATTATACAAGGCATTTTAAACGTTGAATACACTTCATTGCTGCATTTCTTGCTCTGCAGTAAAATTCATGCAACAACAGGAGGATCAAATTAAGATTTGCATCTGTAACAGAAATCCCAAGGAACCTTGTCGGTGACAGAAGCTATGACTGTGTACACTGGCCTAGGTGTGTCCTGACTTCAGCTTGGCTGTGCGGCCAGTGGCGCAATGGATAACGTGTCTGATAACAGGTCAGAAGATTGAATATTTGACTCCTGTTTGGCTCAAAACTAGATTTATTTGACCAAAATCAAGCTGGGAAAAATACTGTATACTTTTCATTGTGTCTGGCAGTTCTCGATTCAAACACATTTTAGACTGATTTTATATGGGACTTTTCTCCAACATCGCTGAGAAAAAGATGGAGCTTGTAATTACAACAAGCATCATTTCAACGTTTATGGATTTGTCTGTGATGTTTTTTTAAAGTAATTGTCTTCCCATATGGTCTGGCTTTTAGTATTTCTGGTTTTCGCCCGGGTTGAACTCCCAGTATGGGAAAGAACATCTTGTCATTTGGGATGCACTTGTGTAAGAACAGATACTACATTTTAACTGGCAGCAGAATCACACAACACAACAATATTCCCTCAGCAACAGCAAATGTGACATGTTTTGTAGATTCATAATTTACAAGACTTTTTAAACATTGAATACACTTCAAGTTTGCATTTCTTGCTCTTCAGTAAAATTCATGCAACAACAGGAGGATCAAATTAAGATATGCATCTGAAACAGAAAACCAAGGAACCTTGTTGTTGACAGACACAATGACTGTGTACACTGGTCTAGCTGTGACCTGACTTCAGCTTAGACGTGGGGCCAGTGGCGCAATGGATAACGTGTCTGACTACGGATCAGAAGATTCTAGGTTCGACTCATGGCTGGCTCGATACTTAATTTAATTGATTGAAATCAAGCCGGGATTGATACTGTATACTTTTCAGTGCTTCTGGCATGTTCTCTACTTCAAACATCATTTTAGACTGATTTTCATCTGGACATTTCTCCAACATCTCTAGAGAAAAAGATGTAGCTTGTAATTAC
>NW_023493753.1:162500-165000 GCF_013265735.2 Oncorhynchus mykiss | reverse complement strand
GGATCAAATTAAGATATGCATCTGAAACAGAAAACCAAGGAACCTTGTTGTTGATTGACGCAATGACTGTGTACACTGGTCTAGCTGTGACCTGACTTCAGCTTAGACGTGGGGCCAGTGGCGCAATGGATAACGTGTCTGAATACGGATCAGAAGATTCTAGGTTCGACTCCTTGCTGCCTCGATACTTAATTTTTAATTGATTGAAATCAAGCCGGGATTGATACTGTATACTTTTCAGTGCTTCTGGCTGTTCTCACTTCAAACTCATTTTAGACTGATTTCATCTGGACATTCCCCAACATCTCAGAGAAAAAAAAGATGTAGCTTTTAATTCAACAGGCATAATGTCAACATTTAAAGATTTGTCTGTGATGTGTATTTTAAGTATGTGTCTTCCCATATGGTCTAGCGGTTAGGATTCCTAGTTTTCACCCAGGTGGCCCGGGTTCAACTCCCGGTATGGGAAAGAAAAGCTTGTCGTTTGGGATGCACTTGTGTAACAACAGATACTGCATTTTAACTGGCAGCAGTTTCACACAACACAACAACATTCCCTCAGCAACAGGAAATGTGACATGTTATGTAGATTCAAATTATACAAGGCATTTTAAACGTTGAATACACTTCATTGCTGCATTTCTTGCTCTGCAGTAAAATTCATGCAACAACAGGAGGATCAAATTAAGATTTGCATCTGTAACAGAAATCCCAAGGAACCTTGTCGGTGACAGAAGCTATGACTGTGTACACTGGCCTAGGTGTGTCCTGACTTCAGCTTGGCTGTGCGGCCAGTGGCGCAATGGATAACGTGTCTGATAACAGGTCAGAAGATTGAATATTTGACTCCTGTTTGGCTCAAAACTAGATTTATTTGACCAAAATCAAGCTGGGAAAAATACTGTATACTTTTCATTGTGTCTGGCAGTTCTCGATTCAAACACATTTTAGACTGATTTTATATGGGACTTTTCTCCAACATCGCTGAGAAAAAGATGGAGCTTGTAATTACAACAAGCATCATTTCAACGTTTATGGATTTGTCTGTGATGTTTTTTTAAAGTAACTGTCTTCCCATATGGTCTGGCTTTTAGGATTTCTGGTTTTCGCCCGGGTTGAACTCCCAGTATGGGAAAGAACATCTTGTCATTTGGGATGCACTTGTGTAAGAACAGATACCACATTTTAACTGGCAGCAGAATCACACAACACAACAATATTCCCTCAGCAACAGCAAATGTGACATGTTTTGTAGATTCATAATTTACAAGACTTTTTAAACATTGAATACACTTCAAGTTTGCATTTCTTGCTCTTCAGTAAAATTCATGCAACAACAGGAGGATCAAATTAAGATATGCATCTGAAACAGAAAACCAAGGAACCTTGTTGTTGACAGACACAATGACTGTGTACACTGGTCTAGCTGTGACCTGACTTCAGCTTAGACGTGGGGCCAGTGGCGCAATGGATAACGTGTCTGACTACGGATCAGAAGATTCTAGGTTCGACTCCTGGCTGGCTCGATACTTAATTTAATTTATTGAAATCAAGCCGGGATTGATACTGTATACTTTTCAGTGCTTCTGGCTGTTCTCACTTCAAACTCATTTTAGACTGATTTCATCTGGACATTCCCCAACATCTCAGAGAAAAAAAGATGTAGCTTTTAATCCAAAAGGCATAATGTCAACATTTAAAGATTTGTCTGTGATGTGTATTTTAAGTATGTGTCTTCCCATATGGTCTAGCGGTTAGGATTCCTGGTTTTCACCCAGGTGGCCCGGGTTCAACTCCCGGTATGGGAAAGAATATCTTGTTGTTTGGGATGCACTTGTGTAACAACAGATACTGCATTTTAACTGGCAGCAGTTTCACACAACACAACAATATTCCCTCAGCAACAGGAAATGTGACATGTTATGTAGATTCAAATTATACGAGGCATTTTTAAACGTTGAATACACTTCATTGCTGCATTTCTTGCTCTGCAGTAAAATTCATCCAACAACAGGAGGATCAAATTAAGATTTGCATCTGTAACAGAAATCCCAAGGAACCTTGTCGGTGACAGAAGCTATGACTGTGTACACTGGCCTAGGTGTGTCCTGACTTCAGCTTGGCTGTGCGGCCAGTGGCGCAATGGATAACGTGTCTGATAACAGGTCAGAAGATTGAATATTTGACTCCTGTTTGGCTCAAAACTAGATTTATTTGACCAAAATCAAGCTGGGAAAAATACTGTATACTTTTCATTGTGTCTGGCAGTTCTCGATTCAAACACATTTTAGACTGATTTTATATGGGACTTTTCTCCAACATCGCTGAGAAAAAGATGGAGCTTGTAATTACAACAAGCATCATTTCAACGTTTATGGATTTGTCTGTGATGTTTTTTTAAAGTAACTGTCTTCCCATATGGTCTGGCTTTTAGGATTTCTGGTTTTCGCCCGGGTTGAACTCCCAGTATGGGAAAGAACATCTTGTCATTTGGGATGCA